>NC_079173.1:19609217-19629217 GCF_947568905.1 Ostrea edulis | reverse complement strand
TGATTTTTCCTTTCAAATCGGAACTCCCTATTTTTCTGTTAGTGTTAATTACAAATAACTGTTTCTAGACAAACAAATGTTTATGAACTTCAGAAGGAGCTTTCAGATTTACTGTGCTCGGTTTACTGTCCTACTTTCCAGACTACTTAGAATTAAATTGTGATAAATTTTCACTCTCTCTCTGGACAGACAAATAGCTCTTCTTCTGCCTTAAAATCGACAACTTTATGTTCTCCTTCAAATATACCGTCTTTCCTCGATTCCTAAAAATAGCTTCTTTAACAAAACGAATAAAGGTTTCGGAAAGTATCGTACTTTTTCATTAGATTTTATATACGATCCCGATAGTTTCCGAAGCTACACGATAAACGATTTTCACGATAAACGGAAAACCTGATACACGCAAAACACGATACACGATAGACCTGATAAACGCAAAACACGATAGAAAACGGAAAACCTGATACACGATAGGATAGGATACACGCACGATACGATAGGATACACGCACGATACGATAGGATACACGCACGATAGAGCACGATAGGAATGTCAAGAATAACGTTGCGGGTACTGTATATCAATAAAGAGCTTGTTAGCATTATAAATTCATCAAAATTCAGAATCTGTAGATTCATGTATTGATGCAACATTGTGTGTATTGAATCAATGACAAATCACAAAATCCCCCTCCCTCCCGAAAAAGAACCTTGCAAAGCCAGGCATTCTCAATCTTAATCTAAGCATCTCTCTTTCATTTATCCCATGTAAAGGGATAAATCTGCACAGCAACTCACCTGCATACTCCATGATGATTTCGGGGGTTCCGTGTCTGAGCACCAGTGCGTAGGACTTGATGATGTTTGGGTGTGTGTTGTTGAGAGTAAACATCACTTCCTCTGGGTGGAACTTTTGTGTCACCTTCAAGTCATCAGAAATACATCTCAACCATTTAAAGTAATCTCTTCAAGATAATGTAAACCATTTCAAAGCATTTTTTTTAGAATTACCTATTTCTAAATGTAATATCAATTCTGATTGGTTCCTACATTACAACTGAATGTTCTCCTATATACATATTCTCTATATTAGGATGTGACTGTACATTTTCCCTCTGATAACACTAGGATACACTGCCACAATGCAGAGTTTTATTTTTTCCACGTAATGATGGGAAATGGTGAGAATTTCACAATCGATGATTGGTTTATTGCAACTAACTAATAATCGATTATAATCAGACATCTATAAATTCTATAATAAAGTCATTTCACTACAGAAAAAGTGAAAAGAAATATTTTCTATATTTAAATTTAAATCTACGTTAGTTGTTTCTAATGCTGCAAAGGTGTAAATGAATATTTTCTGTAGAAGCATTTGTTATTCTTTTACTATCCTAATCCTTTAATTGCATATGTAAATTTTAATTGGACCAACATGCAAAAACTGGATATCATTTGCCTAAGTTATATTCTCATATATCAGAGTTACATGTCATTAACTGACGATAATCTGGCAATATAGTCAAAATTCAGCAAAGAAAAATAAGGAAAGAAATTCAAATTTATTACAAAAACAAATCCAACCTATCAATATATTGTCACCAATCGAAAACACGATACTGATACACGTGCAGAGTAACAGTGGCCTTTGAAAGCAGTTTTATCTACTTAATTTACAAATGGATTTGCTCGTATTAAGATCTCTTTGTTGGCAGACTGTCCTTCGTTCATAGGTCTGAATTTGACTCAAAGTATATCTATCTGACCATGCAAACATGCTTTATTCCCCGGGTATGAATACTTTCGCTTTCGTATGCGCCATCATTACGATAAACAAAACTTTTAGGTTAATAGATAGGTCATGGCTAGAATATTCTTAAAAAATTAGTCATTGAAAAAACAAAATCTAAAAACCGATTAATTGGAATCAAATTTTCATAATCGAGCGCTTAGAATTTGCCAACAATCGACTGATTTTCAATTATAATCGATGATTGGAACACCCCTATTTACAAGCATCATGACAGTGTCGTTCTAGTTGGTAAAAAAAAAAAAAATCACCGTTTTAACTAAATTGATCATCATCAACACAAGCCACAGACAACAGAGGTCCTGTGTCCATTTTACGGAAATAAAACAGACACATAACCTTGTGCCCATATAACGGGTTCGACTGGAAGGCTGAGAAATTCATCATAGGGGCACCTACCTAATGTTCACAGACTTTGTTTTATTTCAATAAAACCTCGAACCAGAATTACAATGATACATTGCAAACCGGGGTTTCACATGTGTACATGTATACAAGTCTCACTTGAAAGATTGATTAACTGATTGAATATTGTTTTACATCCCTCTTGAGAATATTTCACTCATATGGAGACGTCACCACTGGCGGTGAAGGGCTGCAAAATTTAGGCCTATGCTCCGCCCTTATGGGCATTGAGCAGGGAGGGATCTTTATAGTGCCACACCTGCTGCGACACTGGACCTCAGTTTTTGCGGTCTCATCCAAAGGACCGCCCCATTTAGTCGCCTCTTATGACAAGCAAGGGGGTACTGAGGACCTATTCTAACCCAGATCCCCACAGGATTAACTTAAAAAAAAATATGAATGAGCTCCAAGTATTTCTGCTTTACGAGTCAAATAATAAAATTGATAATAAATAGATTTGCTGAACAAAGGCTTAAATACCCTACACGCATGCATTACAAGGGTCTTAACTAACTGTAGCCAGAAGTAAATCTTGAAACTGTTCTCCTTAAAAGTGAAAGTTCTAACCTCCTTCAAAGTGAAAGTCCATGTATGTTTTCAAGTACAAATAATTGATTGTGACACCTACCATTTATTTTCAATGTTTGGTTGTTTTTTTTTCAGAACTTTGGGACTGGGGCCCTAACAGTTGGGAAAAATTAGCGACAAAACAAGAAAATTGGGAAAATTCATTTTTAATGAAAATTTGTGATATTCGTCAATCATACATTTAGAATGAAGTGTCTTTAAGGTAAAATTAATGTATAACAACCATGCTTCATATCTAATTAAATATCAGTACTGTGACAGTGTTCACTGTACTAAAAACCACGAGGTTTTCATCATCAGAAGTAAAGTGTACATAAACATTCTGTTTAGATAAGTCATACAAAGAATTTTCGGAATTTACGATTGAGAATTTTTTCAAAAAAGATTTTGGGGAAATTTCAGGGAATTTTGAATTGGGACTGGGGCAGAATATCGGCTCCCAAAAACCCCACTGCTTTTTACATACTGTAAATTTGCATGGGTCACTAGAATGTTTTAGCAACTGTTTAATCTCAACATGTAATTGACTTAATTCAGCTGTATTCATTAGTTCCCAAAGTGTTACTCCTAATGTAGTTCTCTCCACAAACATTGAAACTATGATGAGCAGGATAGTCACAGATATTTTTTTGCTCATGCACCTACACAAATTAATTACCTTTGCTTTGATATTGCGCTTTCTTTCTTTTTTATTCACGTTGGATGCACAAACAATCCAGAAAAATATTCCGCATGTTTGGTACATGGCGGTCAAGTCAAAGATTGACACAATAGAAATTAAATAAAGCAACTACCAGCTTACCTTCTTTATCACGAACACAAAATCCTTTGACACAATGCACTTGATGGCTACACCAAATGTGCCTCTCCCAAGGAGCTCTGAATAAATGCTGGAGGAATCCTGACAGTCAAGCTTCAAAACCTCAAACCTCTGTTAAAATATCATTAAAACATTGATGTGACACGATTTCTTCGTTCATCCAGTCTAAGAATTTACCTTTAATTGTCCCTTATTAAGATATCAGTGAGCAGTCTATTGTAATATCAGACTATCTCACTACTCACCAACTTCAAAATCAAACTGTTTCTAATAAATCAACATATGAAATTAAAGGGCAATTCTTTTAAGTACTATATGTACCTAATACAGTTTTGTATGGAAAAAAAATATCAGACAGTGTGAGCATGTTGAGTATATTTGCCCATATTCAATACTGTATCTATTTGCAGCTGTTTGACCATCACTGTGCATCAATGAATGTAAATATGGCCATAAATAAAAAAAACAACCAAAAAACCACAAAACAAACAACAGTGACATATTGTACATTACAAAATGTACACCTGAAAAACTTTTGTCTCAACCTTGAATCATCTCTTATATCATTCTGTTCATTTACAAATTGTTTTCAGTTTCAATTCTTGACAATGATCAAACTGGGGTTTTCAATAACACCAGTCTACCAGCTGAACATCTGCCATGCTACACAAGGCCAATTCAACTTAATTAGTAGATTATCATCCATGGTCACCAAAAACTATGGGGTGGGTGGGAGGATTTTATTTTTTGATTTTTATTTTTTGAGAAATTTTTTAATGACAAACGAGTTTTTGTCAACAGAAGTGCATCATGTAATGCCAGATGGATATCAATGTATGCTTATTTCACAGACAAATTACAGGTTAAGCTTTAATTTTAAACACAGAGAGATACCAAACTTCTTCAAGATTTGAAGAATATTAATCCCTTCCTTTCATTTACACCCATAAGAAATCAAGAAAATCATATTTTCTTCACGTGGCTTTCCATGTTGCTATACTGGAAATGTAAATAAGAAGTGTAAATACCAAAGTTGGATATGAATTTTTTTTTGGAATTCGCAAGTTTCGCAAAATAAAAAAATTCCGGGCGGGCCGATTTTTATGGGGCGGGCGGGGTGATAATCTATCAATTAAGTTGAATTGGCCTAACAGGGAGCCTGATCTTACCGGCTCACTATACACGCCATGGACACCGGATTTCAGCAATTCATTTCCATGATTGGTTGCCAATTCTTCTACTGCTTTGTCCGTTCCATAGATGATGTCACTGAAAAAAGAAAAATTAATTTCCACCTGAAGAGTGATCTCATTTACATTTAAATCGAGGAACATGTATGCAATGAACATACAATCATATCAAAATTTGAATACATCACATAGAATAATTGCTCACTTTAAAATATATGTGTCTCGGGGCATGTCAGAAATCAGATCACCACACGTTACTTCCTGACCAGCGCCTTCTCCAGTGTTGTATCCCATTAAGTACTCGCACAGCCCCATGTCTATATTGATCACTTTGGGATCTCCCTGTACGACTTGCCTTTGGCTAGCTTCCTCTACCTGGTAACCAACTGCCAGAGCATTTGAGAAACCATCTAGGAAGAAGCCATCTTGATCAGTGAACTCTTTATATTGAATGGGCAGCTTTTCATTAAAGGTCTGCCCTGCTGTTGGAAATGCCTGTGTTCCTGAGGATTGGCTCTCTGAAAACATGCTCTGGCTCTGTGGCACTTGGAACTGCTCATTCCACACAGATTCTGATACCCTGAACTCCACTCGAGAACCAAGTGATGGATTGACACCATAATCTGCATCCAGTTGATCCAGGAGATGAAGATCTGATGTGTCCAACAGATCTTTTTCTGGCAGTTTCAAAGGAAAGTCTTCACTTCTGGGTGCCATGACTTTGTTTTTGCCATGTGTGCTAGCAGTGACCACACAAGATGTGCCATTTTTCTTTGAAGGCTCAGAAGTATCAATCTTTTTAGAATAATCAGGTGGATTGTCTGTAAAAAGAAAACCAACAAAACTTAACTTATTTCTATCCATCTGTTGAAAGTTCAAATTTTCTTGCAGATTACAAATTTTTTCCCCTGCATTGAGGTTTTAAACAATTCCAAAAGTACAACTTAAAATTGTTTACCTTGAATTCCAATCTTTTTGAAACTTTCATAAAATGGCGACCCCATGTTGATGACTGGTGAGTCGGGGGAGGAAAACACCTTTTTCTGCCTCGATGTGGATGTAGTCCTTCCAATGTCCAACTGCGACACTCCCTCAACCGTCGGGATTTTTCCTCTTGTGTTTGAACTCATACTGACTGTAAATAATATTGTCCATGGATTCATATTAGCAATCACTTTTTTTCTCTCTAACATTTTATTCAATGACAGGGACAATCTAAACCACTGGAGTTGGTATCTGTAATGCCCTAAAGGTCTACAATGCAAACAACCACTGGTCTTCGTGAGCCAGTGATTTTTAAAGACCCATTTTAGGTCCGCATAAAGGCCCTCTCCCCTCCCCAAAAAGACAAATTTTTTCCCAAATTAACTTGCACTTTTCCAGATAATAAAAACTGGCAAATAACGTATTTGTTAAAAAATAAGTTCAATGTGAATAGCTTATGTACAACATGACAAAGCAGTCTGAGAATTTAACTTTTTAAATGGCATTGACAATAAATCTATGTCTTTTTGATGCAGCATAGACCTATGGCATAGATCTGACCAAAATTTGACGATAAAAATAACACATATATATCAAGAGAAAAATCATTAACAAACTTTATGGTTTTTGTTATTCAACTTCATACTCCATTTTCCAATTCTACATTTAATCTATTGATATTGTCCTCGTTTTCTTTTTTATTTTGCTCATCATAATCATATTCACAGTCCTGAAAATACTTTAACTGCAGAATCACATACACGCCGTTTGTTTGACCTTTACCTCAAAATTATTTTTGCTAAGTCGAACGTATATTATTTTGTTTTGACATTCTTGCAATACTTGAATATTTTGAAAATAAAAAAAAATAGGATAACTCTAGTTATATTATTGAGGAAAATTTTAGTTTAAAAATCGATCCCAATAAAATTCATCAATGCTGGAAAAAAAAAGCATCAACATTTAAAGACATACGAATCATATGCTGAACAATTTGTCTATAGCACTAGTCATCATAACCTTCAAACTGCTTATATCAACGCTTAAGTGGTATACTCTAATATCAACAGAGGAAAATCCAGGTCATAAAAATAGATTTTGACAATTGTAAGGGAAAATATTTATTTTAAGTGCATTATCACATACATATCATAATTATTCCTTTGTTTCTTAGAATTTGGCATAGACAATTCGGGATATCTTATTTGCACATGGCATGGCCCGACCTCCTTTGGCATAGCCGTGATCTATCGGTCTACCGTTAAATTCTAAGACTGCAAAGACACGTACATGATTTAGAAAGAATAGTCAAAAATTTTAAGAGCTAAAAGAAAAGAAAGTTAAGCATGTAAAATAAAAGAAGAATGACATCAATTTGGGTTTGATTTCTTGTTTGACATGATATATTTAGCATATTTACAATAATGACAAGGTTTTCCCAATTCATTGATCAAAATGTTGACAAGTTAAGCCACAGAACCCTTTTGAAAAATTACTTCGTGAGCGTAGCAAATGTTCTGGTGCTTTATTTAGTCAAAAACACAACAGCACGCGACATAATTTACATCAGTCGATATGCCCCACCCGATTTCGACGAAAGGGTGGAAATGGAATGACGTCACATGACCCTCATGGCGATTGATTTGTTTGTACAAGATTTTTGTACCGTCAATTATGGCAATTAAAAAGGGGGTATGCTAGCGAAGCTCAGTGGTTGTTGCTCACATTGTAGACCTTTACAGGTAACTATGGTTTGAATACTGAAGCAAGTTCTAGGTCTATCGGTAACCAGACTATGGCTACAGCGAATCAAAACAACCTATGATATATTGGCATAATACACGTGCAGATGTTGCATAAAAGACTAAAAAAGTTTTGACAGTCTCAAATATTGCAATGAAAACAGCCTCACCTCAATGTTTACTACGTCTAAATCTGTTAGGCCTAGTTACGATACCCTGTAATCTACACAATAATTCAATGACAATACGCCAATTTCTTCCGCAAATATGGCCGACCGTATTTGATCACGTGACGGAATGCGGGTGGTTTCGTCCCAATTACATATTCGCACCGAGTGGATTCGCCCCATTTCCAATGCAGATAACCTAAGGTAGAACATTGCCTTATAGTCGAGTGGTTTCGCCCCGATGTACTAATCGAGTGGTTTCGCCCCGATTTTGTAATGATATTTTATTTCTGTTTTTTACGGGTATTTCTTAAAAAAAAAAAAAACCATTAATTTATATCACTGGATTTTTAATCATATACTGTATTATTACATGCATAATAGAATAGATATACGTTTGGGATAGCATATATAGTAATCCAAGTTTTTGTATGACAATATTGTTGAACGACCCTAGTAGATAATTTGCACTGCAGCTATCACTATCACTATTTTAAAAAATCACAAATCCTTCACTGATTTTGATATAAAGTTACCGGTATTGCAATTCAATCGCAAACGTGTACTGTAGTGACCTTGTTTAGTGAAAAGAGAAGAATCAAATACAAGTTATCTTTTTATTGGTACACATGTTCTTTTATCACATTTTCATACATATTTAACAATATAAATAATACACAACATATTTTAGTCAACATTCACTGTATCAGAGATCATATTGACATTTCACATCTCTTCACATCACACATTAATCCTTGGACACTGGGGCATACACTGCTCCACATATGCGGAGAAAGTGTCCCGCGCTCACATCGCCAACATCGTATTTCTCCCATGCGGCATCTAGTTTCTTTTGCACCGTTGTCGAACTTTTCCTCACATTGCGACAGATGTTGTCGCTGTGGACTCTACTCTCCACCAAACGTGCCTCTTGCAGGAGGAGAGGGCAGAGGACGTAAAACCCGCATCCTCGGTGCCCCGCCTTTCCATTTATGCGATGATGCCAGCCTGAAATACAAATGATAAAAAAAAATAAAATAGATGATACAAAAAACAACCAAAAGGACAGTTGTGTATATTTAGCATCCTCTGGAAAAAAAATGAAAGCAACAAAATAATAAACATTTTATTAGTACTTTCAATTCTTAAAAAAAAATGAAAGCAATAAAATACTAAACATTTTATTAGTACTTTCAACATCATTGTTTGTCCTTACTGGCACACGATAGGCTGACCAAGCAGATGGTGGGAAGAGAGGATTCTTCATCCACTGTCTATCCATGTACCCAACCAGTGATCGCAGTTCCTCAGTACTAGCCCGGCCAGTGAGGGTCTGGAACGCAGGTCCAATGTCTTGATGTGGTAAAAATGGAAGGGCCATTAGTTGTTTTAAGTACCGATGGGTTGCTTCTCTCCTCTTGTACGTCGGTGCAAGACCAAGGTCCTGAATCCGGCGCCAGAAGATTTGAAATGAAAGCGCTAAAGCTTTACTAAACGTCTTCGTGTTTAATTTTTAATTTTTACCTATACTTTTACTGATCATTGCGAAAAGTAACTATTATCTCTCTCTCTCTCTCTCTCTCTCTCTCTCTCTCTATATATATATATATATATATATATGTGTGTGTGTGTGTGTGTGTGTGTGTGTGTGTGTGTGTGTGTTACGTTATATTCTACTATATGACATATATATTACATCAATTCTTGTAGATTCCAGAATAGGGAGAGCTATGGATTGTTCCATGGAACTCTCTTCAACTACGAAGGTTGGCTGGGTGCAGTCCCTACAATACCATTGCACGATCCCCTCTCCTCGCATAGTGGCCATGTACAATGACCGTGAGATGCTGGTCTCACACAGTCGATGCTGCCAGCAGTTGCATGCATCGCAGCAAAGGGCATGCTGTTTGGGTCGCACCTAAATGAAATTGCATATAATTACAACTAGGGCTAAGTACTACCAGCTGTGTAGGAAATGGTTAAAATTTTTGTACTTCTTATTGTGAAAAATATCTCGTTCGCACGACTTATTTTCTAAGGAAATTATGTCGTTCGCACTAGATATTAAGTACTGAAGTCAACTTCTGAATATCATAGACTTTGGTCAGTCAAGTATATAGAAGGTGCAAAGGGGAAAAAAAGAAAATAAATAAATAACTACATGGGACAGGGTGCGTCCAGAGGTCCGTGTTTGCTCAACTATCTATTTTGTATTGCTTATAGGAGTTATGAGATTGATCACTTTCCGTTATCTTCGCCTTTCATGTACACATTTCAATACCTATCAAAAATACGTTCCTTGATTTCTTTACAGTAATAGACTGATTGGTATTTAAAACTTACTGGGTTGTTTTTTTTAAATACGGAAATTATGTCGTTCGCACGACTTATTATCTCGTGCGAACGACATAATTTCCTTACAAAATAATAAGAAGTAAAAAAAAATATATGCATGTCCTAAATATACCACCGTATAAATATACCATCATAGATAAACAAAAGTTTGGGGGAAAATAAAACGCCTTAGTTAAAAAGACGGACGACGACGGACGCAGATCAATTGCAATATAGGTCATAATGAAGTTTGATAGCATGAATGAGACAAAAAATAATAGGTTTTATTGTGTATTTTTCAAGTTTGGTAAAGAAATGCATGATCTTCTAAAGTAGTGTCGCCAATCTATAGGATTCAACATCTAAGATAATATAACCTTTAACTTTGTGCCTGAATATTAGAATGGTATCTTTACAACTTTAAAATGTAATCAAGATAGTGTCTTTGTATATTAATATATATATATATATATATATATATATATATATATATATATATATATATATATACTTTTTTGTTGACATTAACATTCATTTCATTTTGCCCCGTGTGATGTTTATGAAAGTATGGTAAATGACTGTGTGAACTTCTAAATCCTGATTAAGCTGGTTATTGTAGACGTCTTTGTGATTTCTTACACGAAATTTTAATGTTACAATATGAAGTGGTGAAAAAGCAATGAAATATTTAATTATTTCATTTCTGCTATCGCTTCTAACATTATCTTTAAAGAATCCCTTTTTAGAGAGCTTACATTCATAAAATAATATAACAATTTAACATATCTTAAAATTATAACAATTTAACATATCTCAAAATTCACTTTCTTAAAATGATCAACTACTTTTACTACATTGCTGCTTTACGTTTATGCTATTAAATTGAATTCTTCAATTTGAGATTTATATAAATATACCTAAGATTAATAAAATCACATAATAGACACACTAATTTTATCTACATAATGCTAATTCTGTTTTATATGATAATTTTTACTTACTGATTTTCCACAATGAATATGCAACTTGCCATGGCAAAAATTCTTGGTATAATGATAATAATGGACATAGTTTGGACGTCGGTAAATTAATATACTGTATACTCGTATTCATTAATTTCAATTCAATTGCTCATCATTTAAAGAGAGTATGCTCTGATCAATCGTCCCTACCACTGTTGCCGTATATAAACATCCAAAAATTGTTGGTATAATGATCAAAATGAACATACCTTGGGCGTCGGTAAATTAATAAATAGCATTCATCCCCTAATTTCAATTCAATTCAATTGCTCATCGTTAAAGGAGAGTATGCACTGATCAATCGTTCCGACCACAGTTGCTACCTACTCAATGGGGCGAAACCACTCGGGACGAATTCACTTGGGTACAGGTAAAGGTACGAATCCACTCGGTGCGAATATGTAATCGGGACGAAACCACCCGACACCACGTGGCTGAAGGTTAGCCTAATAAACAGTTTGAGGATCTAAAAAAAAATGGTAGATTAATTCCATTAAAATATCATATCTATGAGAAATTAATTTTGTTATTTATTAAAGTTCATGATATATTTTCTGGTATATATATGGTAAAGGACTAAAATAATACGATAGATTGCAGACCCCATTAATTCCATCGCTGGCCCCATTAGCAGCTGATTAGTGGGATTATTCACAGGAGTCGGCAATTTTATCAGTAAAGTAGAAATATATGAGAAATGGGCATAAATACTACCACTTCGCTACGCTCACGAAGTTCAGTGGTAGTATTTATGCCCATTTCTCATATATTTCTACTTTATTGATAAAATTGCCGACTCCTGTGGATTATTGCTATTAGACGACTCTTTCGAAGAGCTTGATGACGCGACCTCTAATTATAGAATGCTAATTTTCTAAAAATAACTCGACGTCACCGCAATCGGAACATCACTCGGCCTATTCCGGAGAATAAAGTCAAGTGGCATGCAATAACATTTTCTCACCACAGGGGCTCGGTTGTCAGATATTGAAATTTTATATTATTTGTTCTTGAATAATATATAAATAAAATCCACCACCAAAACCCACTCTTTTCGTCGTTTAAAGAAAAGGTATATCATATGTACATTAAAAAAAAAATTAATGTACATACATGTATGGAGCGCCAAATTAACATAAACTCAAATAATTGAAGATATCTTCAATTATTTGAAGATATCATCAATTCATTTAATGCGTGCAACAATTGAATTAAAGATCTCTTCAAATAATTAATGCTATCTTCAATTCTGAATTATTGCGCGCATTAAAACATGATCTGATTTGTTTAGAAATGAAATTTGACTATGAAATAGTCATATGCAGCTTTTCTGATCAGAATCTTTTTCTCTGAATATATAAGTAAATAAATTGAAGATCATAAGATGAATAGGTCTAACTTTATATGTTGAAAGTTGCATTATCAGACCCCCCCCCCTTTTCTGTTTGAAAAAGAATGTTCAAAGCAAATGGTGGAGCGATATTGAAATTACAAGTTTTTATATCAGGTGAAATAAACCAATTTTTACGGTCATGCAAGAGTTGGGTATTGTTTTTTTCTTCAAATGAAACACTAATGTGCACATTGGTTTCCTCCGACGGGAGTTCCTGCGTACTGTGCAGCTTATGAACCGATCATCGTCCCACACTCCACGATGACTCAACATATTCCAAAACTGTTTAGAAAGTTTTATTCTGTTTGAATTAGTTTTTCAGGACCGCACACCAGAATTCTTTGGCTACCTAAAGTTGTCTGTGTGACTCGTCCATGACGAATGGCCAACAAAAACAGTCAGGACATTTGGATTTTTCGACAGTTCCTTCAATAACTGGTCCAGACGAAGAATTCGTTCTTCCTCTGGCTTCCAGTTCCAACCATTATACTTAAGAAAGAGCCCTTATAGCGGCTAATGTGATGGTAAATTATTCTTCATATAGGCCCTAATGTCGCAAATTTTATTGTAAAAGAATGTTAAAGCCATTTATATTTATTATTATATTCACCTGTTAAACTAAAATAGCTGCACACGATACGTGTAAAAAAAAAAAAAAACCTATGAAAATAAATTCAAAATACGGCGCTCACGATGTGTGCAAAGGAAATTTCGATCTAGCTATAAAATATATCCGAGTCAGGGTGGGACTTGGACACATAAAACCAAAGGGCGATGAGGGGTACCCACCTTTTTTGTCAGTCAACCTTCAATTTGACACCGGCGTGTCTGTATGGGGTTAGAAATAGCGCAAGTAATAACTATCTATATTTCTCTTACTGTCAACAGAGAATGTTCTCTGAAATTATCATACATTTATCATTAACCATGCAGTCAGTAATATGATTACGGTGTGACCGTTGGGGCGAGCGCAGCATATCTGAATACATTTTCAAAAAATCTATGTTGAAAACAAGGAAAACTGATCTGGTTCACTGTCAATACGTAGGATTACTGTCTTGCTCTTCTCGCCAATGTAGGAACCAGTTTAGCGGGGAATGCAACGAGCGTGTTGTGACGTAGCCTGGTAGTTGTGACGTGACTGTTTACATTTATTTTAAAAAGAAAAAGAAAGGGGGAAGAATATGATTGTCATCCTTTCCTTTCAAATAAGAAAGGTTTGTAATACTTCAAAGATTTTTTATTATTATTATTTTACGAATCGAACCATCCGCCATTTTGTACGAGGGACTTCTGGGATTGGCGTAAAAAAAAAATTCTTGTTAGAGGTTGAGATTTAGCTCGGATTATTTCCCGCGCTCTAGTCATTAGAGCTCGCAGTACGCGCTGGCTCGCTATTATTTCAACCGATTCGGAATAAACAGGACCTTAATCGATCTTCTTGTTCGTCCTCCGATGAAAAATCGTCGATGTGGCTGGCATTTGCATTAATTATGAGTTCAAAGTGATATCTTTGTAATACCGAGCGAAGCCAAAGGCCCGTCCGCGAAGCAAGGCTCTAAAGGTAACACGTATGTAAAAGAAAAAAGTCAAATTCAGCAAAAGAAAAAGAGATAATCTCTATATACGTTCACTGAAATTTTCGTGATCCATATGGGCGCCGCCATTTATTTTTTCATTACCTGCTTCAACAGTTATTCGTGTTTTATTTTGAATGCCAATAATAGAAGACTCTGACTTGCAGTTCGTAATTTAAACACCCAGTTTGTTCAAAGTGAATAAAAAAAATATTGTATAATCATCATTATAACAGGTTTTAGCAAATAATTACATATAAAACCGTAATACGACTAAATAGATGAACGAGTTCATGAGTTTCTTTGCATAAATTGCATACGATAAAATTACGGTAACATTTTACCATTTTGAATTTATTGGTTTAATTTTGTTTAATTTTATAACGGCCTTTTTCATTGAATATGGAATGTATTATTGTGCTTTGAAAAAGAAAAAAAGTTGAGGCTAAATGTGACGTCACAATGTACAGTTGACGTCGACTTGCGTTTTATTTCCCGTGTTCAATAAAACTGTTGTACCCATATAAAACACTTGAATATTGAGATCTTATTGGGTTTTTAGCGCAAGGAAATTTCATTAGAATATATATTTTTAAATGAATCATAATCTACCGTACTTAACGGAATCATGATTACCACTTGGGACACTCCAATGACCATTACATGCTTCGCTCGGTCCAACGGTTACGCCGTATACATATTATGTTTTACGGTGTGACCGTGTTTGAGGGCGAAGCAAAAAAGTTTTGGCATTAGTATCTATATCCAAAACAGGACAAAAACAACCCGAAGTTAGCACGCGGACAGAGCTGTATCAAAGCATCCTAATTTTGGACATTTGATCCGCCTATATATTGAACGCGGGAAATATAACGCAAATTGATGTAAACAGTACATTGTGACGTCCTATTCAGCGTCGTTATTTAGCAAATTCACAAACATAGCGTTTGAACCACAACAAAAAACATGGCGTTGATCGTGGAGTGATTATATATGATTAAGAAAATAAGATTCACATGCTTTTACGGATTTTATGTGTAACATCTCAGAACGACGTGAACTAGGGTAGACGAGATTCAAAATGGAGGAATACATGTCCACGCGCTAATATTCGAATCGACGCCATTGGTACCAAACTTTTCAAGTTCCATAGGTATGGTTTAATTTTTCATTATTTTCCTTTTAAACATGTATATACGTGTTACCTATAGGGAGAGCTCCGCTCTCACGGCCTTTCGGGCCGTGAGAGGGCTTCGCCCTCTATAACAAATTATGGTTCCCCATTCAAAAACTCCTCCAGTTGCGAATGAATCGTCTATGGCAATCGGACCACGCGCTCGTCTTTTTCATTTGCGGTTACGGAAATAGCCGAGTAGTTATGATTGCGTCTATGGCTGTGCTTTTGTTTTGATTCGCAAATCTGAGTGTGGTCTCTTATGACGTCACAAATTCAGGAAGTCAGGAACGATAATCGGGTAACAATTTTCTATTCAAACTACCTTGGCACTTCAATTTCTTCGTGTTAATTACGTTATCAATCTTTAAAAAGCAATTTTATGAGATGTCTATGAAACAAAGTTGATAATTATGGAGAGAAAAGGTATTGTTAAAAACCGTCTCCTATGACCTTTAAAGTCAGTGTAATTATTATTCAAAGGCCATGCAATATGTACTGATCTCGAGTGTGTATTTGATATTTTCGTTTTAATATAGTCTTAGGATACACTCTTCAGAAGGTAAGTGTCTAGATGAAGTCACCACGTTTGCCCCTTACTTAGGATATCTGTTTGCATATTGCTTCTGTGTACTTTAATTGATGGAAGTGTTGTGTACAGATTTTTAATATTTTTGTATTTGGTGATATACATAAGATAGTTATATGAATTTTGTTTCAGGTCATTGATAGTATAAAATCAAACAATACAAATGTATAGAATTATTTTTGGATTAATCAAAATGCTATTGACTTGTATTAGAACGATTTTTAATGACATCTTGTATATTTTAGGGAACACTGTATATACTCAGTATTTCACCGTGGAATAAAGAACCTTTATACAAATTTTGTTGGTGCTACATATTAATTTAAATCCTGGTTGCCTTTTTAGAGATTTGATTAACGGTTTACAAGAGTCTTGCAATCCGGCGTTGACAGATATGAACGAGTAGTTTCATGCTTATATAACTGACGGCAAATATATTTTCACGTCGATAAAGATAAAGAAAAGCTATATTGAGGGGGAAATGACTCTGTAATATGGAAAATACAACGTAAAACGGCACATAAATCCGTCACTAACGACAATGAATGGCTTGACTCTAGCTGAAGATTTTTGTAACCATGATATATCATTATTATGTAAACATTTCGGTTCGTATTATATAGTAATATGAAGATCTCTTTTATGTATACATGATTGTTACATCTAGACTAAATTTCGGTTCGTATTGGATTGACCGTCGTGGTGGTCGAAAGGTTAGAGCGTTCGCTCCACATGCGGAAGGCCGGGATTCGATTCCCGACCGCGCCAGACTTTTAAAGTCGGTAAAACAGGTAGTGACAGTTCAAACGCCAAACGCTCGGCATCAGTTGTGAATGTCACAGGTCCTCGGAGATGACCTTAAAAACTGATGTCTCATGTCACAGTAGGTGTGGCACGCTAAAGAACCCACACTGCTCAAACGGTAGGTGTAAAAGTAGTCCGGGACATATGTCCCGCGATGTCCGATATTGAAGTTCGCTGATTTATCGTTATACGTTAGTTTTTCTTAAAATATCTTACTAAATGCGTTTTAAGACGATCACCAAGAATCTTCATTGTGAATTTGGTGTATGGAAATTGCCTAATTATTGATAAATGGCTTTTATTTATTCTTCAGGGTGTTTAAGAAAATATGATACACAACATTACTATGACATGGAGCCTGGCACTAACATATAAATTACATTCATGTAAAGGGTCTGTCTTTGGTTGTACACATTACAAGATGCCCTATACTAAACCGTCTTCTGCTACTTTACTACGATGATCTGTCTCAGGTTGTATACACCCTTTGCATCAAGATGGCAACCCCCAACCAAGGGAAAGTGCATGAATATTCATTCTAATACCATTGCTCATAGTGATACATAAAATATTTTCACACGGAATAAATAACGACATGATATAATAAGAAATCTTCACCACATCGCAATAATTAAAACGTCATATTCGAAATCATAAAGATTTTTCCATATCATAATTAACAGCTGAAAAGGTTATGCACTTACATTTTTCATGAAAATAATAAACAGTTAGTATAGCAATGTGAAAAAATTTGCTGTTAAAAGTGTCATTTTCACAAAAGTCGCTTTTGTTATTGCCAATATTGTATATCAGAATTTAACTATAAACTACTAAATGGTACATTGAACAATACTGTATATGTAAGTAAATGGAACAAAGATGTGTCTCCATCATGTCAAGCTTGCTATGTAGATGAAGGTATAAAACACCTTCTGTATGAATGCGAAATTGTTAAGCATATTTGGGAGAAATTAGCTCCTTCTTGAAGTTTTATATTGCATGGAATATTATTGTACTGGGATCAGCGAAAAAAACATCTCTCTGAATATGTGAAGTTATTTGATTTGTTCATGTCATTGTAGTGAAATGACTTCAGTCTATGAATCGAAAATTTCTACTTGTTTTTTCTTTTCTTTTTGTTTTGCTCTCCACATTGGTCTAGTGAATGTTGTGGTCAACAACCACAATAGCCGTGTCTTGGGTACCATTTGTGTCCGGTGAGATTAAAATGTTCGGTCACGGGTTCTTGGACTCTTTTGGTTTCAATGGTAGACCGGTGGTTGTTGATGCTTCTACGTAGGTTTCCAGTTTCACCTACATTCCGCCCCAACATGAACGTGACCTAGATTACTCGTGCAATTTACTACCTGTAGATCTGCTTGTTTTCTTTAATTTATTTCATTTAGTTATTTACCTTTCGTTCTTTCTTTTTTTTCTTCTTTTTTTTTTCTGTGCATTTAAAAATATTTATTCAATGTTTATTTTATTTATCAATTTATTGATAATATTAATATCATTATTAATTAGTATTATTATTTATTATTACATCCATGCTCAGTCCCCTCGTTATTTCTCTACTTTTTACTAGTATACTTCAACACCAGTATTTATCTATTCATTCATTTTTGACTACAGTTCTATACTAGCACTTGCATTTTACTCCTCCAGGGACAAATGTTTTAACATAACAACCCCTCATTGGAACGAGATGATAATCCGCTATTTTGTACTAATTTGCTGACCATGTCTTTTTGTACTTCCTTCAGCGTACCAGGTACATGTAATTAGTATAGTTCAGTTCTGACCTCGATGAGAATAGGCGTGTTTTAAATATCTGTGAAAAAACGTGACGATTTTCAATAGGAGCATGCCCTCTTATTTCTTTAGGTTTTAATAGAAAAGTTTGCTCTGCACCATATTGCACTCGATAATTTTGATATCAGCTTTATATCAGATTTTGTAGTTTAGTTGTAATGTTAGTTTCCTTTTCTATTTACTTTCTTTTCTATATCAATATCCTATCGTCCTGAGGAAGGGACAGGTCGTGTCGAAAATGTGACAATACATGTATAACTTTACTATTAATATATATATATATATATATATATATATATATATATATATATATACACTGTTTATCGACAACTGTTGTGTTGAATTAATAAAAACAAAGAGGGTGAAAACTAGAATGAGAAACAATATTTTTCTGATTCCTGACATTGCCACATTTGAACACATAACGTTTAAAATGGTTTTAAAAAGTTTAACACACGGGATTTTGACCATTACAGTTAAGTTTTTATTGATGAAGCACATATTAAAAGATCCATTTGACCGTATTCAATTTTTGAACACATACCTGCATATTTAAGATTTTAAAACACATAAAACTTCATTATTGTAATAACACAAGTTCTCTTTTGATCCTCGAAGACAAACTATTTGAACTCAGCGATTTCTTTAAAAACAAAACCACTGATTATTGTTCGATCTGCTTAGCATAGGTATTTAATTTTCCACAATACTGCTGAAGTTGATTCATTGGCTAAAGTATTTGTTCAATAAATTACCATGCATTACCATGAAACACGACGACAGGGTCTAGGTATAAAGTTGCTACACGCTTGCTCATTCTTCTGTATTTAAATTAACTTGTTTGAGACTTTAAACCATTTTAAAGTGTTCATTGTACCCATACAATGGCGGGGAAAAGACGTTACAGCCTTCTGTTATGGATGTTTGTATTTTCCCTGGATGTTTTAGCTAATCGTATGTATCTCTGTGTATTCTGAATTGATGTAACTATTCTAGTTTAATAAAACGGTAAATATCGAATTTAAATACCACTTTTCCTAATACACTTCGCCCATTTTCTGTCTTGAAAAATGCATTAGAGAATACCAAACAAAAAATAGCTCAAGTTTGTAAAAAATGTAAAGTATTTAAACAGTAACTATTTAACTGTTGACGATCGTTACTAGTTGACAATGATTGTTGACAGCAGTTACTAGCTGATTCTTGAGACAGTTATCAATTAATCGTAAACAACAGTTACTAGTCAATTATTGACCACAGTTGTCTGCCATTTGCTGACGATAGTTGCTAGTTGACGATAGTTTTCTTTACTTGTTGATGGCAGTTACTAGCTAATTGTTGATGGGAGTATTTAGTTAATTGTTGATGACTAAAATGCCATTGCCTACCTTTCTGTGAACATGGCTTCATTTCTTTATTGAATTCATCTGCTTGTTTCTCCGTATCATATTCTAACACAGGTGTGAATATATTGTAAATGAACCTAATTATTCACCAGCTATTTAGAATGATCGAAAAGTGTCTCGGTTTCTTCAACAGAGTCGGAATACACACCATAGGCTTTACATAACGATTCCTCAAGAT